>NC_136506.1:15999166-16044166 GCF_053919585.1 Euprymna scolopes
GTTTTATTCTCTTTTTTTTTCTTACCAAATTGTTACAGATTAGGGGTCATGCGTAAATCGTGATGAAATCAGCTAGTATAAATTTTAACGAGGGTCACACTGAGTGCATGATAACCAAGATCCATAAAACAGAATAATTCCTAGGTTATAATGAAAGAAGGTTGTCGACAGGAGGCAATGGTGAAACGCCATAGAAAAAACAGATGATGAAGACAAACATCACTTTTTCGAACGGAAAGATAATTACGGTTTTCAGATGAGTCTCTCTGTGGAAGCTCTGGGAACGAGACACGGCCAAAAATATAAAATGATCTAATCAGTATTCAGCCATATAATGGAGGTTAAATTACAGAAACACCGTTTCCACTATGTTCAAATACGAAGGTCTCTAAAATCAACAGAGATTTAATCATTCCTGAAATGATCCTGTCCCTGTTGATTTTGCGTTGGCAGTTTAGTTTTGTGCAGTCCTAGGAGGTCCAATCTCCCATAACTTGCCTTCTCTCTTAGAGAGGGTTTTGTGAATCACCTAGGCGCCCTTATCGGAGAATGCTGACGATGCTGCTAAGGCACTTTATTCATGTCAGAGTAACCCTTTCTCGGGGGTGCTGACTTCTCTTTCCGACCCTAGTGTCTAAGTTCTTGTATTTGAAGAGAAAACTTAAAACCTTCTGCACTATTAGGCCACTGGCACAATACCAAGGTAGAAGAGACCCCGTCACCTTTTTGGTTCCGTTGTTTACTTTTGAGACCAAAGAACCGAGGTTTAAGAGCAAACGAAATTCCTTTCCCATTCTCTCCTTTTTTTTCTTGTAAACCCTTGTAAAATTGTTACATATCATGTAGTGTTGTCCGGTAACCAACACGTTGTATTCTTAGTCGCAAAATAAACAACGGATAGAACAGAACTTCAACTCGCTTTTTATTGCCGTATAACGACATTTATATTCTCATTCTTCCGCCACACGTGCCTGATCGTTAAATCTGTTACATCTCTGACGTGATCGACTTGTTGAACAAGCTCTCGAACATGATCAACGTCTCTAACGTGATCGCATTCTTGAACATGTTCCTTCCTTTTTATAGTCTTATTTTCCTTACCATGATGTCATTTCGGCTCAGTATTTATATATGGCCGTCTTCGTCTGTTACAATCAGAGATATTACGTAAATGGTGATTAAATCAGCTAGTGGATGTTTTTACAAGGTTACACTGAATACATGTTACAAAAGATCTGGAAAACAGAACCCTTACTAGATTTTAATGAAAGGATGGTAATGTAAATTTGAGGCAGGAGTAATAGTGAACGCAGTAGATAAACCAGAGAGTAGATGAAGACTAACGTCACTTTTCAAAGCGGAGAGATAAGAAAGGGGTTCACATCAGTATCTTTGTGAAAGCTGTGCGAACGAGATACGGTCAACAATGTAAAAAATATTATCTCAAGTATGTGTCCGTATGCATCAATCATATTAATAAATGGATAAAAAACAATAAAAGTGGTAAATAATTAGCTAAGATAACATTAATCTCTCAATCTTAAGCCAATTCTTTTTAAATAAGAATATATGAAATTTCACAGCAAACTTATTTGTGTGTTTACATGAAAAAGTATTTTAACGAGACACCGCTAATAAAATAGGAAACCTGAATCCAAGCTAATGTTATTTCGATACCTGTCCGTGTATCTTACTTATTTCGTTAAGTTAGAAAGTTAAGTTTAAGAAGTAAATAACTAGATACGATGACATAAGTTTTTCTCTCTCATAAGGCTATTATCTAGAAATAAAATTGTGAACAAAACTCAGTAGACGTCTCCTTGTGTCTTTCCGTCGGGAAAAGTGTTTTAATCGCTTTAGTTAATACGATCGACGACGATTCGTGAAATGCGGCTAAGGGAAACAGAAGCCTCGGTCTGACCGATAAAAGATCCAAGAATACATATGTCTACAGAAAGAGTTGTTATTGAAAGTATAAAATATAGTGTGAGAGTTAAACTAAACGCCAATCACATCAATAAAATCAAATAATAAAATTAATTCTTAAACTCATATCTTTTAAATATATATATTATGTCATTATGTTCACGATTGTGTCGCATTGATAACCATGTGTGCGTATGATTCTTCTTGTTTCTTAGACGTGCACATAGTCATCTTAATTAGTTGTGCCTGGTCGTAAAGGCGATACATTTATCAAATTAAAAGTCGCTGCTTAACTCCAATCATGTTGTAGGATTCCATGTTCGTAAACTTCCAACCCAATTTTTTTTTAATACGACACAGCACCCCTTTTTTACGGTTCAGTTATTTATTATTATTATTATATCTTCCAAACAAGGATTCTATAAAAATGTTTACATGCCAATTAGCTAACATTAAAGGGCTCCTTGGCCTTCGGGCCAAGATCAAAGTGTAGTATCTGTTCTTCAGATACTGCAGGCTATGACTAGCTATGACTAGCTATGACTAGCAAAGACCAGATGTGGGGGCAACCCCACATGTCTGACCTTTAACCAGCTCCCATTTCCCACCTCTCGGGAGCTGGTCCCCTTTTCCCTTCCCCCTCCCTTCACTCCTCACATTAAAAATTGGCCTTGTGCCTAATTTGCTCGGTGGGGGAGCAAATAAATACCATCTGTTCTTCAGATGCTGCATTTCAATTTCTTGTTCTCTGTCAGTGGAGGCGAAATCCTTCACGACTGAGACAAGTTTTATTTTTGTTCCTTTTCTCCACGTTAAAAAAACGACCCTGGTGTCTAACTCTTCCCCGTGGGGAGGCATTGTAAATAGGAACATTAAAGGGCTCCGACATGATTGAAGTGAAACAGCGTCTTTTTCATTTTGTATTTCGTTATTTCGAAAAGTCAGTGTCGCAGACGGGCTGTCAAATCAATTACCAGGATAAAAGATTAAGTATTGTTAGGGATTACTGTAGATTTTATGTATATAAATGATAAATTGTTGCGTGTTACGCTTATAAGTGCGTACTTAAGAGGATTCATGATTACTGTGTTAGTGCGGTTTTAATATCTGTCCTGAATACTAAAAAATAACCATAAACCCAAAATAAATAACAAAGCGAAACAAAACTGCAGCTTCCTTTTATATATATATATATATATATATATATATATATATATATATATATATATATAAATATATATATATATATAATTTAAAGGAGATTAGAACAATAGTCTAAAGAGCTGAGTGTATTTCAATGTAACAGTGAAATTACTAGTTTAATTAAAATACAGGAAAGAGAAAGTGCTCGTTGTAATTTAGATATATAATAAGCTCGATAGGTAAATATCCTAGAGCTAATTCAGTATTAAGTAATGTGATTGATTATTTAAAATTTGAAAATCAAATTATAATTAAATTAAAAATCCGTTTCATAAGAAGGAAAAACAACAAGATCAATGATTTTGTTGTTGTTCCTTCTTATGAAACGGATTTTTAATTTAATTATAATTTGATTTTCAAATTTCAAATGATCAATCACATTACTTATATATATATATATATATATATATATATATATATATGTGTGTGTGTGTGCGTGTGTGTGCGTGTGTGATGACTAATGGCTACACATATGCAAACATGTTTCAGTGACCACGCTGCCAGGGAAAATCAACTAATCAGGCCAAGAATATCCACGAGAGTATCCGTCAAAAACATTACCTCTTTTTATAATCTAAACCAATAAATGGGATAATATCATTTCCAAGGGGTAACCAGATAAGATAGGTTATCACATTATACAAATTGATGTGGGATATAATTTTATAGTTATGCTTTTTTTTCAACCATATTCATTTCTATTCTGTACATTATATACATTCATCAGTTAAGATTATTAATCCAGTCTTTATTCATTATGCTAGTTATTTTTAAAATAGATAATATACGTTTAAAACCTAACATTACATTTAAAACAGGTGATTAAACGTTTAAAACTAAATAAACTTATGAGATGATAGATTAACGATTGAATAAGTAGTAAATAAAATATCAATCAGATGGTTATTTATGATTACATAGTTTAAAAAGTTATGTTTTATATCAGAATAATTCATTATTTTATTTATATTCCTCGACTACGAAAATATAAATCGTTTAACTAATAAGGCTACTTACATTTAAAACAAGTGACTAACGTTTAAAATAAAATGAAATGATTAATTAATGATTGAACTAAGTAGTTAAGAATTTCAATGAGATATTATAAATTTATATATATATATATCAACATAAAAATGGAGAAAATAGGCAACTCGAAGTATAAGTACTATGCATAATTTATATTTAAAGCAATCTGGCTAAGAGTATATATCTATTTCCATCTCATTAACCTACCCATGTTAAAACTAAAAAAATCAGGATAAATTAACGATTAAAATAAGTAGTAAATAAAAATATTTATGGGATCATGTTTAAAATGGATAGATTTAATATGCGATAAATAATTAAAAAATAAACTAGGTATTGAATAACATTCAATCAAACGTCCTCTTTTACTCAATATGAAAATATATGAGTTTATTTATTTAAATTAAAAACTTACTATTGTTTTAGCAATACTGTTTTTATAATTTCTTTAGTGTATGAATTTGAAAAGGTTTACAAGAGATAGCTGTTTCCTGTTTTATATTTAAAAGTTTGTCACAATCTTTACATTCAGTTATCTCCAGCTTTTCATGTAGGCATAGAAAACACGGTGCCTGTAATGAAGGCATATATTAGCTTTTTTTTAATGATTTTCCATTCCAATCTAGGTGTTTTATTCTTCTTAATCAATTTCCAGTAGTATATTGATAATGAAGTATCTTTCTCATAGTTTTGATTCATCATAGAACTTTTAGGTCCATAAAATCTCTCCTTAAATGTTAATTGCGTACTACCTATATAAAACTTTTCTTCATTTGGGTTTTCCTTCGGAAATATTTTTTCTTGGTATACTACTGAAGGCGTTAAACATTTATTATTTAAGGGATAAGTATTAGGTATTTGGCAGTTACAGTTTTTATAGCTTTAGAATTATACACATTAACTTTACAATCCTTTATACTAGTTGTATCGCTGTTATTTTTTAGTATCTTATTATTATGTTTTTTTTATAATCCTTTCGAATTATCGCAACAGCTATAGCTTAATTTTAAGGTATTTCCATTAAAAATACCATGAAGTACATTTCCTGGTGGAAAGTGCTTTTCTACAAGTTGTAAAAACTTTTTACCAAGTTTCGTTTTTAATGAGCCATTAAATGGAGGTGAGAACCAAATCACTTGCCTATTTCTATTTTTGATCTGCTATTATTATTATTATTATTATTATTATTATTATTATTATTATTATTATTATTATTATATGTAATGTACACGTTTTTATATCCGACGTTCAGCTTTATCTATAATATAATGCTGAATGTCTGTGTGTGTATGTGTGTGTTTGTGTGTCTGATCACGAATAGGCTCCTATATGGTTGACTATTTAAAAAAAAAACTGATTACATATAATGATAAAATATGTATTGAGACACAAGGATGGGTATGTTTGATCGAGCAGAACAGTGGTTCATTAAAATTGTGGGGTCTACGTTCACGCCTGGTCCACAAAGTATGGAAATAAAAAAAAACATTTACAAGTGTATTTGATATAGATGTACATAAGAATACTTTGATAAGTATGTTTTAACTTAAATAGGGATGGTATAATAAAATTGTGGGGTCTGCGTTATCGCATGGCCTCCATAGAATAGTAATAGGCACAAACGTTAATAAACGCGCCTTGCCTCGAAAAAATGAAAATAGGCACAAACTTTAATAAAGACTTTTCATATCTATCTGTGTCAGTATACTTTGATAATTATGCAGCTCTGTCTAAACCGAATTTCTTTCCACGCTAGTATATAATAAATTCATAGGAAGGTTAGATGTGTATGCATGCAGATGTGGTCATGTGTGCGCATGTATGTATGTACACGCATATACGTATGTTTTTTTTTTAAATTTTTTACACAGTGATCACCACTTATAAAGGCCCGGAAGCCACTCAGGGATAAGGGTTATTGCAAGTACATTACGTTAGTGTGGAGATTTGATGAAGTGTTTACTTGTGTGTATGCGTACACATTTTGGTATATTCACACTAGCAAGCGAACCAATCTACGTACTCGTACAGTATCTCCCTAAGATCATTCTCATTATCCAAGATGAATATTTAAGGTCGTCCAAGTATAGTAATTGATGGACTGTAGAGGACTCATTGCCAAGTTCATATTTTGTCAGGAATGCAGTCTCGGTAGCAATCCGATGATAAAAAGCAGATAGGAAAAATATCGCCATAAGTGGAACGGCCAAATGTGATTTCGGGCCAGGAACATTCAGTTCATGGTACAAGCATCACATAGGCTCAATGTGCTACGTGGGTCATGTTTCATGAAAAATGTTTTAACCATAACAGATTTCGATAGGGCAGCTATTATTACAAAGCTAGCTGTCTGTTAATGATAAGCAACGGTAAACCATAAAAGTGTTACATTTCTTATAGCTTTATTGTAACGTTATTGACTAATTTTCCTTTCTTTGATTAGCCTTTGTGCATCAGGTAGATGTCCTGCACAGAAACGTTATTTATGGGCCAAGAGCATCGAGAAACATTTTAAGACAGTAATAAAAGAGTGATTGTCACACACTACTAGGGCACACTGCAACTCATCTGCCTCAGTAGGATGTGGACACACAATCACTCTGAGAGTCCAAGATGGCAGTCATTTTACAAGATGGACGCCGATCATGCTAGTTGCTACATATGCCCAAGTGCAAGATTCTATATTTCTAAATATTCACAACCCAATTCAAGTTGTGTTCGTGCGTGCGCGACGAAACGTTTGCTTATTCTCAAAACAGAAAATATCAGAAAAGAAAAAAATTCTTCTAAACAATGAACGTTATATTTTTCTCATCCGCCACCGACATTGTAATTCTCTTTTCGTCCTCTTTCCAACTGTCAGCAACCTCACGTGCACATCACTGCCATGCAAAAAAAAAAAAAAAAAAAAAAATAATAATAATAAAATAAAAAAAAATAACGCTTTATCTTACTGCCGCCTAGAATCGCGATAGTGCCTAATTTTGCACGTATCTTCTTATTTTCTGAATCGAACGGGTTTCGGATTCGAATGCTAGCGCATCTCTACAGAAGGAACATGCCAACCGTTGGCGCTTATTGATGTGGTACTTCACATCGTCATTACATTCCTATAGCAAATTTTGTATGAAACGACAACGGTAAAAGGAAATATAAAGCGCATTAAAGACTGGCATGTGAAAACACTCGCACACACACACACACACACACACATATATATATTCATATTTATACATATATATATATAATATAAAGCTGAACGTCTGTGTGTGTCTGGTCACGAATAGGCTCCTATATGGTTGACTATTATAGAAAAATGATCACATATAATGATAGATGTATCAAGACACAGGAATGGGTATGTTTGATCCGGCATAAGGATGATTCTTAAAAATTGTGAGGTCTGCGTACGCGCCTGGTAAAAAAAGTATGGAAAAAAACGTTTACAACTGTTTGTGATATAGATATACATAATAATACTTTGATAAGTATGGTTTAACTTAAATAGGGACGGTTTAATAAAATTATGGGGTCTGCGTTTGCGCCTGGACTCCATAGAATGGAAATAGGCACACCATTTAAAACAGACTTTTCATATCTATTTTCGTAAGTATACTTTGATTATTATGTTTCAGTATGAAGAAATATGGTATGATAAAATTATGGGTATTCGTTCGCTCCTGACCTCTATAGAATGGAAATATGTCACAAAATTTAACAAGGTTTTTTAATATAGATCCACAGAATATTGTGATAAGTGTTTCAATGTGAAGAGGTATGGTATAATAAATTATGGGGTTTATCTATTTTATTTTTACTTTCATCATATTTTGCACTGGGTTTGATACCCCCAAATTCGAAGCTGTTTCTTTACAACTCTTCCTTTCTATAACCTATCATACTTTCATCAATCAGAGCCCATTGTCTGTTGGCTGTTTTTGAACCCAGTCAACGACGGGTACCTTTTGATAGTATATATATATATATATATATATATATATATATATATATATATATATACGTAAAGCGCATTATATTATTAAACATATAACAGCAGAAGAGCAGAAGGTTTTGCTCCAAATGATCATGAACATTTTTGCATAACTACGAGGCAAATTTGTAGTGAAAATTGAATGTGACTGCAGTCACAGAGATGGGTTGCATGTACGAACTCGAAACCCGAGCGATGGCAGACGAGAAGGCGACGAATCAGCAGGTTCGAATGCGCATTAATTTGCATAAATGAGATAATATAAGGTCGGGAATTAAGATTTTGTGGGTGAGTCGAGCCGTTGAGTTCTCGAGAACCGGATGGAACCTGGTTAGAGCGAGAGTGTCGCTGAGAATCGAGTCTCAGTTTTTTTTTGTGTGTGATTAGGAAATGACTAAATTTGTCGCTTCATAAGTTATGTGCACTTTGTCAGCTATTCAGTAATTGAGAATTGCTACATGTAGGTTGTGAATTACTAGAAGGTTTATAACGCAATATATTCATACTCGGTCGAGTATCCCTGTTTTCCAATTTTAAAGCATTTTTATCCTATTTCTCATTTTCTATTAACGGTGACTATTCCGCTGCTTTGTCGTTCCATTCTAGAAGGCACCTTTATTTTAATATATTTTATTCATTTTTATATGATTAATATGTTAGTTTTCAGAATCCTTTATATTCTTGATATTTTACTTTTTTAGTATTAGTATAAATTTGACTCACTCGGAGTTCGCACATAGGCCGTCATCAGCGATTACCAACTGAGAAGAAACGCTGATGTCCACTGGAATCTGGGTGACAATTTCCTAGATATTGATTTTCGACATGTCTTATATTCCTTTCAGATCTCTCAAATTCTGCATATTTTTTCGTTTTTCTGTGGCATGCTGTAATTTTAGTCTCAGCCTTTAAATCTATTATTATTATTATTATTATTATTATTATTATTATTAATATTTTATAATTATTATTATTATTTTATTATTATTACTTTTATTTTTATTATTATTATTATTATTTTTATTATTATTATTATTATTATTATTTTTATTATTATTATTATTTTTATTATTATTAATGTTATTATTATTGTTATTTTATTATTATCATTATTTTATTTTATTATTATTATTATTATTATTATTATTATTATTGGATTATTATTCTTTTATTATTATTATTATTATTTTTATTATTATTATTATTATTTTGATTATTATTATTAGTTTATTATTATTATTCTTTTATTATTATTATTATTTTTATTATTATTGTTCTTATTATTATTGTATTATTATTATTATTTTTATTTTTATTATTTTTATTATTATTATTATTTTTATTATTATTATTATCAGTATTATCAGTATTATTATTATTTTTTATATTTATTATTATTATTATTATTGTTATTATTATTACTATTATTTTTATTTTTATTATTTTTATTCTGTTTATTATTATTATTTTATTATTATTATCATTATTATTTGTATTATTATTATTATTTTTTTATTATTTTATTATTATTATTTTTATTATTTTTATTACTATTTTTATTATTATTATTATTTTATTATTATTATTATTATTTTTATTATTTTTTCTTATTATTCTTATTATTTTTCTAATTTTTCTAATTTGTATTATTATTATTATTTTATTATTATTTTCATTATTATTATTTTATTATCATTATTATTATTATTATTATTATTATTATTATTATTATTATTATTATTATTATTTAGGTACGAGAAGTTGTCACACACACCATCATCAAAGTTTATTTTTTCGAGAGCAACCTATGGTGTTTCCTGAATTCTGACTTACAAAAAGTCTCCTTAAATTTCCAATACTCACATCTTTTGATACCTTTTTCAAATTAGTTTTCATTATCGCTACAGTCGTTTCCCATGGATTTCCCGCAGGTAGTAACCATTAGTCTTCACTGGAACTTGGCTGGTAATGTAACGTCAGAAGACTAAACAAATAAGAGAAAAGAAAACAGTAATACGACATTTAAAAAGTACAAATGGAATGCATTTTTTCGCATATATTTAAAAAATAATCTTTCTAGTCATTTACACATCCTCGGATTTACACGTCTATCGTGCCCGAATCGCCACTTGCTGCTCTGGTCAATATTGTCTTTTTTTATTTCCTTTTCTTGCGACACAACTTCGCACATAGTTGATAATTTTCATACGTGCTTTAACGGCTACTCCTGCTAATATTTTCGCTTACTAGCGATCGTTCAGCTGCTGCTTGTTTTCCTCAGACGCGCTCATACACGTCCTGTTAATACATTTCTCTCTCAAAAAAATATTTAAAATAATTTTTAATTTTGAGGTATAAATTAAAGCTCCAAAGTTCAAACAATAAAATATGAATAATTAAGTCCAAATATAAATGTCTTAGTTTATTATCCGTTCGACATTTTCATTTTAGGATTTTTCCGTCAAAAATGCATTTACTTAATTTTCTTTACTTTTTAATATCTCAATCCTTATGCAATGCTCTACCTTTATAAAAACCAGTAACGGCCAACGATGGAGTACTGTTGTCACATTTATCTTGACAGGTTTCAAAATAGATTCGTAACTTAGTGGGGGATGCCGTTTTCTCTTCCCTGCAACCTCTTTCACACAGAAGAGACGTTTCGAGCATGTCTTCGCATTATCATTCATGGCAAGTGCTCATCTGAACTTAAATCCATGGTTCCCCCTCCCCAAACATCCAGGAAAAACTCTCGTCTAGCTAAAACCACTATCAACATTTTCCTAAGCTCTTTATTGGTGCCTAAACTTAAATGTAGATTCCATGAACAAAGCTACTTTCTTAGACCCGCACGCCTGTGGAATTCTCTTTCGTTTGCCTGCTTTCTAGCTGACTAAAATCTGATTGTCTTCAAGTGCAACGGAAACAATTCTTGATGAACCTTCCTCCTACCTAATCCAATTAACAAAATTCCCACTCCTTATGCTTACTACGCTATAATTATAAGGACTAATGTATTTCAAATAACCCTTATTTTCGAGTGACCTCCGTTCCTTGAATAAATAGTGATTCCTGTATCAAAAAGAAATTGTAAAAAATAAAGGACTTCCAACATGTACTTCCAAATATTTAAAGCAAAGTTTTAGTAGATTTAAGAGAAAAACTCAATTAGCTGTTTAAATACGAAAATGTATGTTCATTTGTATTTTCAGAAATTTTATTGAGGCAGTGTAAAAGTGTTTCAGCTTGGTTGTGCAAGAATGTTTTAGTTTTACGTCTTCTTTAAGTCTTTATAATATGTTATACCGTTAATAATTCATAATACACATGTTATACCGTTAATAATTTATAATACATGTGTTATACCGCTAATAATTTATAATACATATGTTATACCGTTAATAATTTATAATACATATGTTATACCGTTAATAATTTATATATATATATTTTCGTGTTATTTAAAAAATATTATTTAGTGCAACTTTTTCCTTGTTCTCTTACACAAACCCTCGATTTCCACTCCCCATCCTATCAGTCATAATGTCTTTATCTCCCTTTGCTCGTCTGATAGATTTTAACGCCAACTAAATAGTATCCTTTTGGCTAAAACTTTCTCTTTGAAATCTTTACGTGAACTAGTTATCCTTACATATT
This sequence comes from Euprymna scolopes, assembly GCF_053919585.1. Taxonomy (NCBI): domain Eukaryota; kingdom Metazoa; phylum Mollusca; class Cephalopoda; order Sepiida; family Sepiolidae; genus Euprymna; species Euprymna scolopes. The sequence continues at coordinate 16,010,973 of NC_136506.1, forward strand.
TCTTAATCCTACGACTCATTTGTTTCTTTTTTCTCTGTTACTATTAACGTAATTATTTTGGAGAATACTAGTTAATATAACCCTTTGTTTAGTCCACGCCCCTTTTTTGTCTTTTAATGGTTTGCACCTGTTTGGCGAGATTATTAAGGGCAGTTTCTGCATATTTTTGTCGATTAAGTGCTCAGTTACTTTTACCAGAGGAATTGTCCCTAGTGTCTGACTAAATCAGATATCAATATCTTATGCAACATTTCATATTTTTGTCACAATACAGTTCGAACCTACCATCAACCTGGTCACTTCTTCTATCTAATGCGAGCACTGTTTATTCACTAACTACTCTTACATCTCCGCTATCCTTTAAGCTTCTTTGTTCGTAAACCGCCCCATCAAAAGTCTAGTCACTATCTTCTGATTGTTCGGTTATGTTACATATCCGGGAAATTTAATTCTTTGTAAGAATTCTTTCGACAGCATTCGAACTGTCTACAGAAAAAAAACTAACCTTTTTATATCCTTCACTTCTATGACCGAGGACTGTGATTTACGGGCACTTTCTATCACAGTAGCAATGCCACCTGCTGTGCCCTATCGTTCTGTATATTTGCAGTTTTAAAGAATAATTTACCTCATGTCTTAGTTTGCATTAATTTCAGAATTAAAACATTTAAAACATTTTAATATTACACATTTCAGTATTTATCTTACTCCAAGAAGCAAATATCGACAAACACAAGCACAATACACAGATAAACATCTCGCAAATAATTAAAAAATTATTCATAAGTCGTACACCATAGCCTGTCCTAGGAATGCGCGTGTTTTAGTTCAGCTTCTTATTAAACAATTGTAAGAATAAAAAAGTATAATGTCTTCATATTTAAGAATCCTTTTCCGAACTGACAGCATTAATAGTCAATTATAAACGATTAAGAAACTTAGAAAAAAATTGCTATTCTTTAAAGAAATCAAGTCAGATTTAAAAAATCTTTTTTATATTTTAGTACTTACTTCAGTACTTATGTTTACTTTTTCGCGCGTTACAATTGTTTAAACATTTATTCCAGTCTTGCAACAATCCAATACCAATTTTACAGATCTTTATTATTCGCAAATAATGAAATTGGAAATGCCACTTAATCAGTAAAAACACAAGTTTATAAAAATATGTTCAAGTAAAAAAAGATTTTTCTAAATTACTCTCTGAAACAAAACAAGCTATTTGCTACGTTTAAATTCGTATGAAGCAAGATTTTTTTTTACCATAATGCATAAGGGACAGGTAAACTAGAACATTAAACATTAACCCTAAAAGAAGATGGACAGAAAAACACGGTCCCCACTCAATATCCTTGTACAACAAAATTATAACTGACACGTCTCGAAAAAAAACAAAAAAAAACAAAAGTGAGCAGACGATGGGTAAAAGAGGGAATATTTGACTCACCGATTAGTTCTCCATTTCGGCCTTGTTTATCTGACGTTCCTCTTTTGAGACTGCATTCTCTCGTGATAACGTTTATTTTTCTTTCTATTTTTCTAAGTTTAGAGCATTGTCGAGGCATTCAAAGTAAATATTAATGTAACGTCGCAGAAGCAAAAATAAATAAATAAAAAAAAAAATAAAAAAATAAATAGGAAAGAAACAAAAATCTGATTTGGAATTTTCTTAAGTGTAAAATAAAATTCATTTACTAATCGCTCCTCCAAAACAACGCAGTTTATTATATTTCCTAAGTTTCTTTTAGCGCACACGCATGTGTTTTGTAAAAGTCTTTCTCCTCGCAATTTCACCCTCATGTTTACACGTTTATCTTGTCCGGTATCAATTTGCTTCTTTTTTCACGTGGTGTATTTTTTATTTTGCTTTATTATCACGCAGGTTCGCACACACTTGCTGATTTGCATACATGTTTTAACGGCTGCTGCTACTATTTTCGTTAGACGACCATCCTCCGATTCGTTTTTATCACCTGCACTCATACGCGCGCAGTTACAGCAATAAGCATCTGTAAATAAAAATAAAAATAAAAATAAAAATAATAATAATAATAATAATAATAATAGCATACAAAGAGACATCTTCCAAGAAGATTCACTATCGCCATTGATGTTTATCAGAGCCATGATGCCCCTAAGCAACCTACTGAGAAAGTGCCAAGCTGGATACAAGTTCTCTAATACAGAGGAAAAACTGAACCACCTGGTGTACATGGACGACCTGAAACTTTTTGCAAGGATCGAAAAGAAACTAGAGACACTAATAAACACAACCATGATTTTCAGCCATGATATCCAAATAGTTTGGTATGGGAAAGTGCGCACTACTTATTAAAAGAAAGAAAAAAATGGCGACAACAGATGGCATGGAACTATCACATCAGACGCAGATGAGGGCCATAGGGGAACCAAGCGCCTATAAATACTTAGAAAGATGAAAATAGCGAAGACACTTAGACATGGATGCGAAAAGGACACATAAGCCGAAAAATTGAATATCTAAGAAACACAGCACAAGGTAACTCGATAAGAACCAACCACATCAAAGCAAATATCGACAAAACGCAAGAAAACAACAAACGCAGACTCCGTGGACAAACAGACGAAACGATGTAATATAGTAAATTTATTTTTATTTGCGAGTACTATCGCTAGAGGTGAAGAGTACTGGAAATCGGGGGAGATTTGTTGTCAATCAGCTTCCAGGAAACACCACTGGATGTTTTCAAGGAGAGATTTGTGATGACCCGTGTGAAAGCTTTTTGTGAGCTAATAATAATAATTATCATTTATCTATATATTAATATGCTTGTCCGTACGGTGTCAAGTCATCATCATCGCAAACATTAATAAATGAAACGCGTCATCATCATCGCACACATTAATTAATGTGAATTATCTCCCTTTATTGTTCAATCTTTATTAGTTAAAAATCATTAAACCCTTTTATTTCCCAAAACTTCCCGAACATATATATATATATATATATATATATATATATATATATATATATATATATATATATGAACTGTCTATTTATGTTTCCGGATTATTTTAAAGACAATTATGCATAGAAGGTATCGTTCCACAGTTTAAATAGTATAGTATTTTACTTACATTTTTCACGATGTCTTCTGTAGTACGGAACGCTTATTATATTTTATTCAGTAATAAATATATTTTTTACATTTAACGCTACGAGTTCGTTTTTTTTTTCTTTACTGTGCCACTTTATCTTTTTTTTAAAATTTACTTTTGAGTGAGCCTTACATAACAAAAATATGTTTAAAAATTAATGTTTTACGGCATATCAATCCTTTTTCGTGTTATTTAATGCCGAACTGAGTAATTTTGTAACATTTATACATCTTCATGTTGTTTACATAGTTATTACTTATGTTTTGTTCGTTTTATTTTGCTTCTTTTACAGGAAGTCATCATCTTCTAATGCCCACTGACAGGGCATACATATTTAAATACTATAAAAAATGGACACAACAATTTTTAATACGAAATAAAACACTTTATTTCATTGCTTACGATTTAATTTATTTAAAGAAATATTTATTTCCTATTTAAAGATTTTCAGTATATTTTATTTAACTAAAGAATTTTTCCATTATTTTTATTACATTGTTAGGTGAAGTTTCAGAATAGTTACCCCCCTCCCCATATTAAGAATGGCTTTCAGCATGATTCTTACAATAGCGGTATCAAAGTTTTTTATTTCCTTATTTTAAAACAAATTATTAAAAAAAGATACATTAATTTTTTTTTCATTAAATCGCTATTTAGGTGAAGGTTCAAAATAGTTAACCCTTCTCCCCATAACCGTTTTTTATGAGGTAAAATACTTTGTTTCAATAATTATGGTTTAAATAAATATTTATTCCTTATTAAAAGATTTACAGTATATTTTATTTAACTGAAGAAATATTTATTGTTCATGAATATATTTTCCCTTATTTTTTTACATTGTTAAGTGTAGTTTCATAATAGTTAACCCCCTCCTCCCCATATTAAGAATGGCTTTCAGCATGATTCTTACAATAGTGCTATCAAAGTTATTGATTTTTCTTATTTAACAAAAATGATAAAACAGATACAAGAACATTTTAAACATTTTTTTCATTAAATCGTTATTTAGGTGAAGGTTCAAAATAGTTAACCCTTCTCTCCATAACCGTTTTTTATGTATTAAAATACTTTGTTTCAATAATTATGGTTTAAATAAATATTTATTTCTTATTAAAAGATTTACAGTATATTTTATTTAATGTAAATCTATATCAATAATTCGACTTAAAAAATATTTGTGAATTTCCAAATCTTCATTGATTAAAATTCAAAATAAATAGAAAAGTCTATTGCATATGTAAAAGTTGACGGTTGCTTATTTTACTTCATTAAAAGCTATCAAAGTCAACCAAGAGCTGCTCAATATTCTGGCTTAATGGATCATTTAGCAAGGAATGAATATGGTAATTCTGGTGTACCAGTTATTCTACCATCTACATTTACAGGAAGTCCTAGGAATCTACAACAGCTTCATCAAGATGCAATGGCAGTTTTCTGTGACCTATTCATTACTCACACGTGTAATCCAAAATGTCCTGAAATATTAAACAACTTGGGGTCACCAGAACTTTCACAAAATCGATGTCAACAATGTCACAGTTTTTTTAAATTCACAGTCTGACTCCCAAGAACCTGCTGACTGACCACTATTCTCACTCCAAGCAGCGGATCGATGTCCCTGTCACTGCCGCAATCATCACCAGCACTTTTTGACAATATTAGCAGCATCAGTTACGATCGCATTGTCCTTCAATAAAAGTTTAAACTAAAGTTCTTTGTTTGTTCTACTTGCTTCCATACGTTCATTTTTGTAATATAACAATAAGGAATTTCTTACTGATGTGTTTTAAAAGATTTTTACTACCGCGGAATTTCCACGGGTCCTGCTAGTTATTATTATTATTATTATTATTATTATTATTATTATTATTATTATTATTATTATTGGTATTATTACCTCATTAATATTATTATTTCCCCACCACGAGTATTCACACGCGCTATAATTAAAGAATACTCTTTGAGAACAACTTTAGGTGCTCTCTGGAATCTGAGTGACAACAAATCTCCCCAGATTTCCAATACTTTTCTCCTCTTTCGATAAACTTTTGCAAAATAAATTGCGTCATTGCACCTGCCGCTTACCATTGATTTCTTGTTATTGTCGATGAATCTCATAATTAAATCAAGTGTTAGCCCCATGTAAACAGCCTCTTAATTTCTCAGTACTACCTGAACTAATACGACAAAAAGCGGAACACGATAATTAACCTGTTTATTTTATTTTTATGTCGATATATTGCTTTTATTTTAACATTTCCCGGATAATTTTAAGGAAAACTGTGAGTGACACATAGATGTCAAATGTAACCCCAGTACAGAAGTTGACGAAATCACGTGACTTCCGGACGAACATTATTCTATCCCTGTCTGGTGACACCTCAAGCACGGGTGATGTATCTAAGACGATGTCTCTTAATGAGGACACGGATGCGCACAATATAGCTAGTTTATGTGATAAGGTACGTATGTATATGTTTATGAACCTGTCTTTATGTTTGTCGGGCTCTAACTCAGATGCGCACAAGATTCTCGCTGTTATTTCTCTGCAAATTTATTTTCTTCTGATTAATAAGCTTTCTAAAACATTAAACATAAGTGTGCAACTGATTTTGTGTACAACCTATCGGCTGTAAAATATGGAAGACGTTATTCTACAGTCTGTTGCTTTATCCGACTAAAAAACAAACAAATTGTTACTTTCAAGTTTTGTTTTATCTATATATATAAAAGCGAAAATGTATGTATGTGTGTATGTTTGTGTGTCTGCTAAAAACTTTCGACAGACACGACAAAAATTCACAAACTCGGTATCATATCGAAGCACCTACCATTCGCTCGAAAAATATCGAAAGATTGGCCAAAAACGTTCATTTTTTCACCCCGAAATCGACAATTTTCGACAGAGGGTGGGGGTAATCAAAAACGGTCTTCTCGTGACGACGGCCGGTTCTATGCATGCGCCAGATGATGTCATGACCTGATTTACTTTAAATAGTTTAAAAACTGGTCAAATTTCATGTATGTCGCGTTAAGGCAGTTGATTAGTGCGTTGATGTATTATCTAAACATTTTGGGTTCGAAGCGTGGTGTAACATGTCTTTTTTTTTTCGATTTTTTAAATTTAAATATTGAACCAGTGTTATTTAAGCCATTTTTCACGTAAGGTTCGATTTTCTATTTTTTATTTTTACTTCGCTTATTCAACCCCGACCACACGCCCAAAAACACCCGGGTATCCACCGAATTTTTTAAATTTTAATATCGAAACAGGCTTATTTAAGCCATTTTTCACGTGTTCGTTTTTCTGTTTGCATCGTTCGTTGACCTTACATTAGTTTTTTTTGTGTTTTTCCCCCGCTTAAGTGTTAACGTTGTTTTCTTTTTTTACTTCGCTAATAACAAACAAACCTAGTCATTGACGTCGTCGTCGTCATAACGGCCGACGACTTCCGGGCGCGCACCTGTCAATTTGGTTCTTACTTAAATAAATTCAAACATCTTTCACTAACTCATTTTGGCTGCCCGATTTTATTTTCAAACTTCGTCTCAGGGCTTCGGGTTCGATCCTACCCCCGGGTTCTTTTTTTTATCTAACACCACACACACCTACAAACACCCGGACAACGCCGAGTACCCCCGCTAGTGCTTTTAAAAATCAGAGTCCATTTTCTGTACGCTGTTTTTGAACCCAGTCAACGACGAGTATTTTTGCTACTATAATTATAAGGGGCAGATAACATTTCGGTACTTAATAAACAAAATACAGATAACTTCCAGGTACTTTATATATCGAGGACAGATAACTCGCGGGTAATATTTTATTACTAGAGTAGGGACCTCTTTTAATTATATACATTCCCCTATGACCATGAGATGAGTTATCTTTGTGTTTACCAGAGAACTCTTGCCATTTTCCACGTATTTGTCGGCACAGGTTTCTTGGCGCCCTTACTCTAAGACAAGAAGCTTATATTACTCTACTACTTCTATGCTATCGTCATTTCTTAATCTGTCAAGCTGGTCGATGGACATTGATGTTCCATTCAACAGTTATTGCCTTCGTTTCTGTGGGAGCTCAGGATTTGTGGACGGGTTTCAGGTTCCTGGAGCGGGGCAATGTGGACCATTTGCAACTGGATATTTTACTGAGCAACTGACGATTGCGCAGCGCCATTCGATTGGTAGGGATTAACTTCAATATCCGACATAGTATTTAAATAATCAAAGATTTAAAATGTTAAATCTTGTTCGTAGCGCTATGTAAAATATGGAAGACATTGTTGTGTACAGTTCATTGCTGAATTCTACTCCCAAAAATAAATGGTTTCTCTATTTGTTCTTATATACTTCTAAAGGGCAGATAACATCCGGTTTTTCCTGTACCAGGGAGATAACTCCCAGGAACTATTTCAACATAGGAATATATAACTATATTCTTTTACCTATACCCGATAAACATGTCTATAAGATTTGCATGAATCGGTAAATGAAAACGTAATACAAACGACTTTTGATTCTTGGAAAAAGTAAGTTATCAGAAGTTTTCAACGTTGTCTTTTTTTACGGGTAAATAAACGACTAAAACGCCGCAAGAGACGAATATTTTTTACTCTTAGTATTTACATTTATAAATATTCAATTTGCTGGAAAAGATTTCTTTCATTATTTGTATAAACCAAGTCTAGTTTTCATTGAATCAGAAATTCAATACCAACGCCACAAAAATAGAAAGATGCTTGACTTGATAATACCAGGTCTCGAAAGGTTAATCGACTCCAATCGTTTAGTTGGTCTCATGACACGAACACTATTAAAAACGTTTTGGTCATTTTACGAGTCTTATAACAAGCAAAATATGCGCATCGTTCTGTCTACTACTTCAGACAGCAGTGCCGCATTTAGAATTGATAAACGATCTATAAAAAAACTAGAAGATGTCTGCTAAAAAGATATTACAATATTAACCGTAGTGTTTCTATAATTGACAGACTATGTACCACCTCTGTCCTACATTGTGCACTCTTTAAAAATCCCCCGCGTTTTACTGTGTTTACATCCAGGAAACCAATCTATACAATCAGTACACACACACACACACACAATATATATATATATATATATATATATATATATATATATATATATATATATATATATATATATATATATATGTGTGTGTGTGTGTGTGTGTGTGCGTGTGTATATATATTTAATACCTATATATATATATATATATAACTACTTCATTTACTCGCATAAACGTAATATACGAAAGTATAGATTTATGCGTAAACTTTAAGTATTTACTTCAAAAGTGCTCAATACGTAGGTAGAGCTAGTTAGTAATTTATAAAATAGATCCTTTGTTCGATAAAATGCATGCCCATTGGCTGATAGGAAGGGGCGCGGTGGATACTAGAAAGCTGATTGGCTAACTAGAAATCCTCAACATATATAAAAACAAGAAACAACCACAGAATTCGCGCATAAGCCTGACGAATCCTATAGTGGATAAAACGCAGAATATTCAGTGTAGCTTAATCGCCATATATATTTTATAAATTACTATATATATATATATATATATATGTGTGTGTGTGTGTGTGTGTGTGCGTGTGTGTATGTGTGTGTGTGTGTAGGTATTAAATAATTATTATAGTAAATAATTGTGTCACACCCTTTAAGAAATGAGTTTCTTATCTTTGACCACTTTCAGTTGAAGTTCGGTCAATTTAAGTCTTATGCGCAGATCATCTTATAATGATTAGACCACTCTGACAGACGTAAAAAAATTGAAAAAGTAATAAATGCTAAAAATTCAACGGCATTTCGAGCGGTTAACGGTAGATGAATGGATTGGGTCCTTACTAATACAGCCAGGGATGGCCTCCTTCTCCGGGTTCGAATCTATCGACTGGTTTTAATCGTGACACCCTGCACTGATGATTCCCGAAAGGATGAAACACTAGTGTCTGTAGGTATTTTATGAATATTATAGTAAATAATTATATAATATGTGTGTTTGTAGATATAATAATTATTATAGTGAATAATTCTTTCAGGCCCATTTAAGAAACTCGTTTCGATCTTTGAGCAGTTTGCTGCTGAAATAAAGTCGGTTACTAAAGCTTATATATGCGGATCATCATATAATTATATATATATATATATATATATATATATATATATATATATATATATATATATATATCACTCTGAGAAACGTAAATAACATTTAAATATAAATGTTTAAATGTCAACGATACTTCTCGCGGTTAGTGGTGGCCGAATGGATTTGGTCCTTGCTAATGGAGTCAGTAAAAGCTTCGTTGCCGGGTTCGAGTCTATCGACCGGCGTAAAATCATGACACCCTTCATAGATGATTCCCGAAAAGATGAAACAGTAGTGTCTGTAGGTGTAATGATTATTCTAGTAAATAATTACATTACACACGCACACACACCCACACACACACACACATATATATATATATATATATATATATATATATATATATATATATGTTTTCAAAGGCAATATCATTGTATATATTAGAAAATGTAAATCCCGATAAGAAATTGGTAATCGGCCATTACATACTTTTATAGACAATCATCATCATCATCATCGTAATCATATCGTATGAAACCGAAGATTCTCTTGTTGGCATTTGTTCCTTGAAATGTTTCTTACCAGAATTTTTTCTAGAAATATATCTGGTACGTACGGGACAGACAACGTGAACGTTGCGAACAGCCTAAGTGAAAGTAACATTTTTGGAACGAACTGGATTTGAACTTAGAACACCTAAGTCGCCAGTCTATGTCGTTAACCACTAGTAGACCGTCACATTCTTTTATAAGAACCAAATACATCGCAAGATTGAATACTGCTGCCACATCCGGGGAAGAGCTGCTTAAGTACACTATTCCTGCCTTGACACGATTCCAAACCGGCTTGGAAATCTAGTGGGCGAAGCCCTCTTCTCAACCTAATATCCATTTCTCAGAGACGAGACACGTAGCGGGTCTATCTCAGCGCTATCATAATTTTCTTTACAGATACTCAACTGAGATTCTATATCCAATCTTCTCTTATAAAAAAAAATTACGGCAAATTCTCGTCTTACTACAACAACTGCCAACAATTTCCCTTATTTTCTATCTGTGTCGAAAAGTAAACGCCAGTACAACAAGCAAAATTACATAAGTAGAAATGGCCATCTGTTGAACACAATATCGCGGTGCTACTTCGCAGTTGACTATAACATAGCCGTTTTTAGTCAAACGTGAACACAAATTTCTGTTGAACCGTGGTCTTAAGTAATTAAACTCTGCCCAAGTTCGAATAGGGCACAATCACGTTGATTCACTGGTTCTTGCCAGATCACCGAAGCAACGCTGAGCTGGGCCAGTACCAGATGAGTGACTATTTGCGAAAGGTATGCGCTGTATATACTGCGCCGAGTCGCAGAAATTTCCAGTTTTGTATCTGTGGGCGCGTTTAACTCACTGGGAGAGATATACCCCTGAATCGGAAAGCAACGAGAAATTACCTTCTTTACTTTTCTTTCCGAGATTAACATGGTTCTTAAATTTGGAGTTTCGTGATTGCCGAAGTTGTTGACCCAAGTTCAAGCATTACTGATAATGATGGTGAGGTCAAATTGGCTGCCTGACAATCATTAAACCTTATCGTTCGGGCCTTGATAAGTGGTGACCCCATTAGTAAAAAAAGTAATATTCCGTGGTTTTACGGTGTTAAAAACTTAAATCATTTTATGTGTGTCTGGGCGAAATATTTAACAATTATCGTTGATATAAAATCGTTTCTGATTTATTTAGTAAAACGTAATAAAACATAGTGCAGCGAGATGAATGAAAAGAAAACGAGAATTGATCGCCATTACTATGAAAAGCAAATATTCATGTCACTCATACACGAAAATCTTTCAACTTCTTTATCTCATCGTTTCATCGTTTTCAAATAAAAAAATCTGTTTCAAAATATAGGATACCCGTTATAAAATAGATAACTATTACATATTAATAACTCTAACTTAGCTAGTGTAAAATCTGGCAAGGGTCACACTACGGGCATGGTAACTCAAATTTATAAAACAGAATAAAACCGATGCTTGAATGAACGACTAAAAGTTGAGACGGGTGACAAGTAAAACTCTGCGTACTTAACAGTTGGGCGATAAGAAATGACGTCACGTTTTTGAAATGGAGGAACAAACCTGTTCGTATCAGTTTCTCGGAGAAGCCGTGCGAACGACACACGGTCAATAGCGCAACAAAAAACCCCTGCATCTAAGGCGAATGTTACTTGGATGTCTGTTGTCTGCATCACTCATTTTAGAAAAACGAAGTAAAGTAATATAAATAATTCTTAAGAAAATATTAGTCTCTCTCTCCTGATTTAATGATCTTCAAATAGAAGCATTTATGAAATACTTAGCGAACACTTACTTTCTTCATCAAATGAAGTGGAAAGCCTGCACATTACCAACACGTATAAACACTCGCATGCATATATATATATATATATATATATATATATATATATATATATATATGAGAATATAAATAGTATTCTGACTTTGTTGCTTCACCTTCCTCTCTCTCTCTCTCTCTCTCTCTCTCTCTATATATATATATATATATATATATATATATATATATATATATATAACGAGCTTTATTTGTGATTGAAAATATTACATAACAAGTCCGACTGTTACATTACCAGGGGGACAAATTCAAATCCAGTCGGTTTCATTGAACAATTCTCATTTACGAATTTTTTTATATTCATTTGTTCTTTATGTAAGTATGTGCCTCGTTAAAAAACAACAGGAGACCAATTCCACTACCAGGATCATATCGGTGAGAAAAGATGTACTATGCTAATTCATACACATCCATTTTAATGAAATCAGTACATATTTACTTATTTAGCGTGCCTCTTTAGGCATCTCTTTTATAAATGAATATATCTCATGCTAATGTTTTAGAAAAAGGCCGATAATTCGTATTATTGACACTATTGTTGCTCAACTTCGGTTATCTGGCGAGAACCGATGGGTCACCGTGATTGTGCTGCATAATAAGGAAATCAAAATTACTCAATATATAAGGTAATATGCAATAAAACCGACCATAAGAAGCTGCGTCATTTTGAGATGAAATTAAATTTGAATGTGTTCAGACACATATGCTTAACAATGGAATCAACGTTTAATTAATTCTTCTGAATACACTTTATAATCGATTTTTGCCATCATGAAAGAGTAAGAAGAGAACATGGAGGGGGTCAATATAGTTTTGAATTAACGTATAAATACCTGCATTTGGTTGAACAACCACGTGCCCGAATCTCGTTGGGAATAAGTGAATACAACAAGTTTATCGGACGATAGGACGTACAGTTCAAGTATTGTGTTCGTGCATATTGTTCAGCGTAAACTCGCAATGAACCGAAGGCGAAATTGAATGACGGCATTGCATAATATAATGAAAAGAGCGGCAAACAAACCTGCCACTGCCAGTCTTTGCGGGAATCGATGGTTTTAGTGTAACTACACGGTAACCCACAATAGAGAAGCATATTTAGATTTTAGGCTGAAAACAGTGAACAATATAATGTAATTACAGTACATGTACGCTGAAATGGTCAGCGCAATCCTGGTATTGAGAAGAAAGAAAATTGCCATAGCAACGATATTAAACAAATGCTTATAGACTAGTGTTGGGAGGCTTATTCTGAATCGTGATAATCCATCGAAAGGATCGTAATTTTTGTGGTTATCGGTATCAATATTCGAATCGAAAAAAAATCCCTATTTTCCAATGCCACACCGATTCTTTTAATTATTTTTATATTTTTTCTTTTATTTAAAAAAAAAACTAAATCTTTCATTGCAGCACTTAAGATAAAACGATGCATATTTATTGATTTTAAAAACTACCGGCAAACTAAAATCGATGAATCACCTCCTAAAAATATATTTTAAAGTTTACATATATTACATGGGTTATTGCTGTAACCCCCACCCCCAAAAATAAAAAAAAGAATAAATAAAAATAAAAATAAAACGGCAACAGCTCTATAGCTAAATATTAAGATGTTATAAAAAAAATCGGAATAGACTGTGGTATCGGAATCCAGAGTTTAGAAGATAGTTGGATTTTATATAACGAGACATTTTATGGAACACTGTCGCTCACTGGCCCTGTCGGTGGGGCATTAGAATACGCCGACTGACCCCCCCCCCTGCAGAGGGTAAAAGTCCCTCAATGGGGGTTTTGGATATTACCTTAAACTATATCCAGTGGTGAGGCCCCAGCTTGTGGGCTTTGGGGTGTGTGGAGGACCCTTTAAATACCATTGCTCCCAGGTCCACTCTGACTCAGAGTGGTAGTAATTGTTAGGGTCCCAACTATGGGTTAAATAGAAACCGACGTGAAAACAACAAATATATTCTATTAAAATGATTTTTTCTTCAAAATCTTTGGATTCGGCATTAAATAACCCGAAAAGGGTTGATACGCCGTAATACAAAAACAACCAATCAACTTTTGCTTACATTAGATAACTGTGTAGAACTGTCTTCATTAAGCACTCTTTCTCAACACCGGGACTTTTCCATTTCTTGCATAAAGAGCTACTTTCTATGACTCCCCTATATAACTTATTGATTGCCGGTATACAACATTGGTAAAAACACATAGTATACAAATACAAATAATATACATGTACAAATAGTACGGCATAACCCCGTTGACACACCGGTTCCCGCTGGATCACCGAAGTTAAGCAACATTTAACCTGCCCAGTATTGAATGAGTGACTAGTTGGGACTTCCAGGTGTTGTATGTACTCTCCGCTCATCTCGGCATTGTTTCCTGTTGTCCTGGACTTTTCCTTGCCACTGGATGCAAACAGTACCGATTACAGAGAGGTGTGGGTGGAGATTGCGCAACTCCTGCCTCACAATTACACGCACCACTGCCCCTACAGGGGGTATCCTTTGTCTTTCGAGACTGAACGGAGGCATCACGATTAGGAAAATAAACAAATATTTTACTTGTTTGAAATTTATAACAAATATATTTCGGAGCTATACTCCATCCTCAGTATATTGTTTTCTTTCTTTTTTTCTATTTTCCTTGCCATGTTGTGAAGTTGGAGAAAGAGAAGTCTGTTTATAATGAGCCGCACGTTGTATCTCAGCTGTTGTATTTTGAAATGTTGGAACTGTGCGTAGGAAATGCGAGAATTGTTCCTAATATTACGTTATTATTTGACTTTCAAACGCACTTGATACGTATTTAATTTTATTCAAATTAATTCAACGTTTCTATATGGAACTCACACCCTTAATGGTATAAACACCTTTTTCTTCTGTTGAACGAACAGATGAAACATGAAGCTTACTTGTTCATTTACAAAGTTAATGTATGGGCGATGTTAAGCGGCCGCTGAAAGAGTGCAGTCGACGTTGAGCTGAACATCAAAGGAATGACACAATAGAACACTTAATCATGTTTATGAGTCTGTTTTCCTTAATGTTAATCTATTACTCTAGCTTGAGTTTAGAATAAAGTTTCACCAAAAACTGCTTCAAAGGATGAACGATCAATACAAAAAGGAATACTTTTAGTTTGAAGGTAAAAGAAACGTGGAGCAATAATACATTTTATTTGATCTTAAGTTTTCCATACATGAAAAGTGATGTTATCGAATACGGGTAGTGTCCATCGTATCGATGACCAACAATCTCCAATATTGCATAATAAACCCAGTTTCCGTATGCCCGTAGGTGGAATTGCATAAACTATAGTTTTTCTAGAGATATATTCATTATTATTATTATTATTATTATTATTATTATTATTATTATTAGTAGTAGTAGTAGTAGTAGTAGTAGTAGTAGTAGTAGTAGTAGTGGTATTTACTAAGGAATCGTCACACAGATCATCGTCAAAGATTTGCGATTTTTTTTTTCACACAAATGCTGGTCAATTTTTTTTCAATGAAAAAATATTTCTGTTAGTACGAAGTTGATTCAATGGGAAATTGATTGAAAGCTGTAAAGAATATCCATGAGGTATTAATTGAGAAATGAAAAATATTATTGAATAATTATTGCATACATTTTACGAACTTGAAAAAAAAAAAGAAACATACATAATATAAATCTAACTCATCTGTTTAAATGTATTATGTATGTACGTTTGTATGCCTGACTAAAACTTTAGACTGAGGCGATTGAGGTGATAGACGCGACAGAGGCGACGAATTGTCATTAAGTCGGTATCATTTTAAAGTTCGATCCTACAGACGACAAATATCGACAACTTGGCTAAAACATTAATTCCTTCACCCTCAACTGGTCACTTTTCCATAGAAAGGGTCGCTTTTTACGCCGATATTTTCGAAAGTCATCCCCTTTTTGCGATTTTCTAGCCTTAATTTAAACCTACGTTACTTCCGATTTGGCAATGGACGCAACAGCAAAAACGTCACGTTAATTTTTTTCACGTTTTTTTCCTCCTTTACGGTATGGGTTTGAGCGTGACTTCCTCCTAACAATTTTGTTTTTGCGCAACACTTCCCCTACACCCAAGCTAATTTAAATATAAAAAAAATCATTGTAAGGTAAGTATCATGAATACATATTTATTTTCTGAAGAAGAAACAAGTGACAGCAAATAATAATAAGTTAATTTTTTATATTATTTTTTTTAATATTTTTCTTTTTTTGTATGGTATTTAGTTAAAAACATATTTTTTTAAAAGGTAATTAAATTATAGAAAACAAATGTTTATTTTATAAGTTTTTGTGTCACGGTTGAGGCGCTCAGCATTTCCGTACGTTCCGAATATTTCCGTTTACCGCCAGGACAATTCCGACAATAGCACATTCCTTAAATTGCATAAGTAACTATTTTTATAACTAAGATTAACTGTTAGATTCGCCAGTTCCTTAAATTATTAATGTACAAATTACAACAATATGCTAAGATATTACTTCGGTATGGAAAAGTTCATGATACGTAATGTTATACTTGTTAAATATTTATATGCAGTAGATATTAAATATGACGTTGAAAAACAAAATACATTGGTCAGAATACACCAAGGTAAAGCGAAAGCGATGATATTTAGCCGGGTATGACGCTTTATATGACAACTAGAGAGCGTGGTTACTGGTTGATCAATAGTTTTTGTGGAAACTATAATAAAATCATTAACAATGGTCAAATATAATTGTAATATAATTAAGCGATGAGCTAAAAACATGATTAGCACTCTTTCGTTCTCTTTGAAACCAAACTACTTTGTAATTATTTGGTTGAATAGATCCTTGATTCTATCCGTATTTTAAGAAATCATATGAGGTGATTTTTTATTCAGCTTAAAAATCTAGCAACTAATAGAGAAACGAAAATATCCCAAGTCGGTATACGATCCTAGCAAAAAGAAGATATACGCGAAAATATCAATGTCAATAACTAGTCTCCCTCTCTCTATTATAGAGTGTCGAAAGTAGCTATAATTCTAATAGGTCGCACACTGTCAAACAAGCTCCTGTCCAACCTCCCCCCCTCTTCTTGTTTTACAGATACTTTACTTAAATGCGCCCCGATGAACTCGTAGCACCTTCTACACCAATAGCCCCAGCTAACCTAGGAAACATAAAAATCCCACACAAGGGTCACTTGATGCCAGACAGCTTTCAACTGTAATAGTTTCTCTCCTCGACCTGCGAGATTTTGGAATTTATTTTCTATATTTCCTGCTCCCTCAACTGTAGTAACACGCAGAAGTTAAAATGTAATATAAACACATATTTTTTGTTCAACTCCCTACTAAGAGTGCTCCTATAAGTACGCCCTCTAATTCACAGTTGTCTGTTACGTTGCACTGATAATGTGATAATCGATATTTTTGACATATAGTAATTTCACAAAGTCACCTCGATCACACACTGAACTTTTGTAAGATAATTTACGCTAATCACGTAAAACTTGGATTAGAACAAAATATCGCATCTTATTTCTTTCCGTAGATTGTGACCATGATGATTCTGACTTTAAAGTAGACCAGCATGGAGGCCCTACGTTTTCTGGGATTTAATGAGGATGAATAAACGTTCCACCCTCATATGATTTCATTGTCAGTATTTGAATCGGTGAAATCGCCCATTTTCTTTAATTTAATCGATCGATTGCCTGCTAAAGTTAGGGATTCCCCTACCGAACTTTTTCCGGGAGGAATCTGTACATACCTTTCCAATGTGACTTAGTGCACAATAGTTAACAGTGTACATACACCGTTTCATACCCTCGGCAAAATTCCAACAAAAGCCCAACAGCCGTCCTTGGGTCTCTCCAGTATGTGCCGCCGCCGTTACGCCCAGAAATCATTATTACCATTGCTTCAAGCATTATAGATATTGTTAAACTTAAGCCAGCTTTAGGACTGCCAGAAACAATTGTAGAATAATAATAAAAAATGACAGATATTCGTATGTTCAATACGTCACGTTTAAAAGTAGCGGTTCAGTGGCTTGGTTCCCACCAGTTTTTGGTTAATATCAAACAGGGTCCTGAACAGAAGCGTGCCCTCTATCACTACCATCATCAATGGACTTGGGATAATCTCGTCAGCATCTAATAAAGCAAAACTCCTTGCAGAAAATTCTACCCATTGCGATCAGGGCCGTCTACACCACCATATTCCCTCCTGTGACTGAAAACACACTATGCGACATACAAATTTCTATACGTGATGTTACCAAGCTTATTAAAAACCTTGATTCTAGTAATGAATGTCTGGGTACGGGATGTAACCCTGTTCCAGATCTTCGTCAATGATCTCCCAAATAACATTCTTATGCCATTTGTAGATATTTATGCAAATAACACGACAATCTATGGCGACATTTCAAAGCCCAGCAATGAAAAAGATACGTCTGATTCTCTCTCTTCTGATCTTGAGAACGTGGTGCTATAGAGGAAAACGTTCTTGGCTTATTTTAATACATCGAAAACCAAGCTTTTCGCCTTTCATCTTAATCGATCTGATCCCCAACACACCCCAATTGAAATGAATGGCTCTAGTCTTGGGGAAGCCGTATGTCTTGATAACTTTCTAAGTCTGACATTTACTCCTGGTCTGAAATGGAACATATATGTCAAATGTTGCGGAGATCGCTGGAAAGATGGTTCGATCACTCTAGCACTCAAGTTAATATTTCATTGCCGATACGATCTTCTCTGCATAATTGCCAGGTGCGTCATATAATGGAGTAGTGTTTTCACACCTGGACAGGAGCTGCTCAGCACGCCCTATCCTACCTTTGCAAAATTCAAAACGGGCTTCGAAACCTAGTAGGTGATGCCGTTTTTCCTTTCCTGCAACATCTTTCCCCCAGAAAAGACGTCGCCAGCCTGTCTCTGTTCTATCGCTATTTTCATGGTAAAAGATCGCCTGGACTCAAATCTATGCCCCACCCTCACTCCATTCGTAAGATTTCACCAAAAATATTTGACTAGCCATTATATATGATTTTCCCCACTCTGAATATGTGCCTAAATCTAAATGCAGATTCTATGAACAAAACTTCTTCCGCAGAATGTCCCGCCTTTGGAACACTGTTCCGCTGGCATGCTTCCCAGCGAAATACAGCATAGTAGCTTTCAAATCGAATGTAAACAGGTTCCTGTTAAGTCATCCTCATAAATAATCAAATTCTACCCAATTTACGCCATTAACGATAACTTCATTTCCACCTTACATTAATTGACCCTTATCCTCCAGTGTCTTTCGGGCCTTGATAAGTGAAGACTCCCAAGTAACAAAAAAGCAAATGACAACGAGCGATCTAAGGATTCTCTACGTCTAAACAACTTAAATAATGTAACAATTGAATGTAAATTCAATCTTTAAAACATTTCCTACGTCATTAAACAAATAAATCGGATTCTAATTAACGTATGCCATTCTCTGTCAGCCTTCACCGTTAAACTATAGCATCTTAACAACTATCACGATATCACTTCAAGATTATATTACTGACACGGAATCTTAACAGTTGAACTATAAAATAAACTGAACTATGAATCATACTGTAACGTGACCGTTACACTCGAACCGTGTTCATTAACGTACAAATCTTTCTCGCCCCCCACCACCACCACCACGACGTCCGTTACTGTCGAAAAGGGAGAAAAGAACATAAATAAGTAAATTCAACTCAACCTTCTTTCTCTTTAAACACAAGTTGTTAATTCCCATTTTCTATCTCCCCGTCTTGACACCAGCTTAAAAGTGTCTATCTGCGGGACCACATTGCAATCTCACCCGGTTCGTGTTTTCTTCCTGCTCCACTACACGCCGGTTCTAGACAGCCGTTTCTCATCTTTTTGAACCGCAATTTTTTTTTTTTTTGGGGGGGGGTATTCGAGCACGTGGCGCCTTTTCTTTTTCTTATCGCGGCAGTTCGTGGACATTTCCTAATTTGTATATGTGCTTTTTCGGCTACTGTTGCTAATATCTTCGCAAGCCAGCTATCTTACAGCTCCTGCTGATATTTTCCCCCGAGCTAATAAGGGCTCTTTTACAATACAAGACTTTAAACCCGTTAAAGACAGGCAAACTTTATAGACTTAATATGACTGCTTTATGCTAAATTAATTGATGGTTAAATATGAATCAATTTGAACTTATATTTGCATTAAATACTAATCTTATTCGTCGCTATTTACTCCATATAAAACATCGCGGATACCACAGTACTTAATCTGCTGCACCTGATAATTACAAAGATCTGTACAAACATTCAGCCAGATCGTTCAAGTAGTTTCCGAGTAAATATGATGCCTAATCCGTATTAATACTTATAATCACATATATCATAATACTTAGTCTTCTGCATCCTGCCATAACATAAGTTCAATAAATAATTTCAACCGGATCGGCCCAGTAGTTTTCGATAAAAAATTGAACGGACAGTCGGAGAGACAGACAAAGAAAAAATAATATAGGTAATAATTATCCTATATTTCTATACTTAATCTAAGAAAATAACATTGTTAATAGATGTTGCCAATAGGGAGAGGTATCGTAATAGAATTGTTGAGGAAAAGTAGTGGGAACAATAGAAAGAAGTGGAATATACGTATGCCATCCTGCGGAGTAAGGCGGAATAAACGAATAAGAAACGTGGACTTACGGGATCGTTTTGATTGCAATGCATTAAGGGATATAAGAAAGAATGGCCCTTGATAAAACAATTTCAAATTGAATATTGAAGACCTCGAAAAGACGGCATTAAGCTGCTAAAGCCAACCCCAGTGGTAAGGGATTCAAACAATATTGAAATCTTCTCTACAATCTGCAGATGCGCTATGCTTTGAAGTTTCTTTTGTCTCTTTAAGTTCAAACCGGTTCTTCAAACGGAAACACTGGCATCCATATTCAAGAGATGATCCATTAATAAATCATGAAAACAAAACTGCGAAGTTGGATTTTACTTCTATTATTCGTTCTTTCTCTCTCTTTTCCTTTCTCTTTCTCTCTCTCACATGTATATATATATATATATATATATATATATATGTATATATATATATATTATACTATTATATAAAAGTCAGTTTGTGTGTGTGAGTTCATTCCTCATAGGTTCCGAAACAGCTAAGCATATCTTTTGCAAATGTTACATAAAGTTAATTTATGTCTGGTATTGTCTGATATGTTTTGTATAGAAATTAATTCGTTAAGTATCAAAGATTGAAGGTCCTGGAAATGACCTTAACCTATATCCAGTGGTGAGACCCCAGCTTGCGGGCTTTAGGGAGTGTGGAGCCACCCTTTAATTGCCATTGCTCCCAAGTCAACTCGAGTCAGAGTGAACCTGGGAGCAATGGCAATTAAAGGGTGGCTCCACATTCCCCAAAGCCCGCAAGCTGGGGGCCTCACCATCGGATATAGTTTAAGGTTATATCCAAGACCGTTTTATTCGAGATGAAATTCCCTTCCTACCAGCTTGAATAATTTCAGCATATCTAAGCCTACGTCCAAAGTCAGCAAAAGATTTTCGCAAACAATATAGCTACACACTGGAATGTATATTTTTTCAGTGCCTTTAAGAGATTTCTGCGTCAAAATCATATCAGTGTTATAAATATGCTGTAATAGCCATTAAATGTTGTAAAATTCTTTTTAACTATCTAAAATTTGTCTTATTTAATTATCAAACTTAAAAAACAAAACAAAACGGATACCCGTCCCAAGATGGACAAAATTAATTACCCGAAAGGTTTTGCACTAATTTAAATGCTCTTAAAATATCAAAATCATAATAAAATGACTCTAAATTAATTGATGACAAGTCCATTACTAAATCTTTGATTCGATGAACACTATAATATTTAATATGTTCTGTAAAAGAAAGTGAAGTTGAAAATATTTTATGTTTGGTGTATAATGACTAATAATGGCATTTGGAAATATTTGAAATTTTGAATGGGAGGTTTTGTTCAAGTATGACTCGAACACACTTTTAAATACTCTAACCAGTGTAATTTTCGAAAACTGATATATAGATCTCTCGTACAGATTGTGCAAAACTCACAGCATGAAAAATATCGGAATTTTAATGAATGCCTGCCAAACGTTTTATCAATTTGATAAAACTTAATCTGAACTGAATGTATTTATCACACTTTACAATTAACAGCTGTGTTTAAAAATCCATAATGATCCGATTCTTCGTTTACAATTTATTATTATTATTATTATTATTATTATTATTATTATTATTATTATTGGTAATAATATATATATTAAAATAATTATTTATAATTTATAATTATTGGCGTACCATTAAGAAATAAAAATGCCTAGAGTTAATTACCATGTCGAAAATTGCAAAAATCTGTCAGCTGACCTTGTGTACCAGATCCTGACTTCCTGTCTATGAAATCGCCTATACTAAACGGTATGCTTTATTAATGTAAAATTTTCCCTAATTTAGTGACGGTGAACGGTTGCCCTCGGGGCATGTTACTTGCTAGTGTAGTAAAAGGTGGCTTCGTGGAGAGGTTCGAATCGTTCGACTCGCCTTGATCGTCATCTCTTACACTGATGGCTACGTGAGCACGAACCACTAGTGGTCGTCGGTATTCAAATAAAAATATTTTTCGTATCGTATCATTGCAGAAATGATAAAAGTAAATCTTATGGAATAAAAATGTTGGTAGTTGATTTCAAATGAAATGATGTTTAAAGAAAACGATGCCTATATCTCTCTCTCACTCACTTACTTTCTCTCTCTCTCTCTATCTATCTCTCTATCTATCTATCTATCTGTATATATATATATATATATATATATATATATATATATATATATATATATATATATATATATATATATATATATATATCCCCAAACGCATGGTTTTGATGGAGGGAATACTAAGATTTACTGCTATTGTTTCAAATAGTCTGAAATAACAGCAAGGGGAAACTTGATTCCAAATATTTCTCATATGTTATATTTTTCCTCTTTCGAAAATAGTGTACGAATATCTCCAGTATGAAATAATTCTTTCTATAAAATTTACTTTATGTATGAAAATCAAAGAAGGGAGATATAACAGATGAGAAATATTAGGAATCAAGTCTCTCCTTGCTGTTATTACAGATCATTAGAAACAATAGGAGTAAGTTTTAGTCTCCTTTCTTACAAGGCCAGGGAAATATCAGATATTTTTAATCCATATGCAAAACGAGAGGACACATAGATACAATATTGCGGCGATAGGATAGGGGTCGGAGCTTAAAATAAAACATAAATGTCTGTTGGTCTTTATTATTTTTGTGGTGGATCCCTAAGGATAACAATGCATTCTTCAGCTTATTCTAAAGTATTAGTCACCAAACGTTTGTTTTACTGCAGGCCGGATAACTAAAAGAAAAAGGAATGCGGACGTCCTAATCATTCTATCCAAGCTAGAGAGGAAACTCTGCGAAATAGACGAAAAGCTAAGTTTAGCATTTCATATAAATCATAGGTGATGTGCGGGCAATGAACTAAACAATAGCACTATACTCTTTCTAAGTTCTACAGTTCCCCGCACAACTGCACTTGCCGAAAGATTAATATCTCCAAACAAATCGAATTTCTCAGGAAAAATTGTGAATATATATATATATATATATATATATATATATATCTTGGAAATATACGCATGCTATACACATTTCGCAGTCAGACTAATGTATCGCCACGCTTTTTGTTTGTTATATTTGCTTTTATGTTCAATATATTTTGTATCCATCAAATACCGAGTTGTGTCTCTCTTCCGGGGCCTTAACAGTTCACAAAACTGACGACGAGGGGTTATAAAGAAACGCGAAATTCTGTCACCCACAACAAGTATAAAGCATACACATTTTAGATAAGGGCCATAACAATGATATAAACATATATTTTTTATAGACGCCTTATTTTCCCTAGGAGGTGACTGAGAAAATAAAAGTAAAGAGTACAAACAAAAAGAAGAGCCAATTTCCTTTTTACCGTATTTTACAAAAACACTATTATGATCAATTTTTATTTACCTTTTTGTGAATGGCATTGTTTTGTTTCATATATTTCAAAGACACTCATAAAGAGAATATAAAATCAGATAAGGTAAACAATAATTGTATTTCATTCAAAATAGAATTAAAGAAACGACAATACGATATATACATTTATATATATATATATATATATATATATATATATATATATATATATAACTACTTCATTTACTCACATAAAATTAATATACGAAAGTATAAATTTATGCGTAAACTTTAAGTATTTACTTCTAAAGTGCTCAATACGTAGGTAGAGCTAGTTAGCAATTTATAATATGTATACTGAAAGAGAGACAGAAAGAGAGAGAGAGATTATAAAGATAGGGATAGTAAGAAGGAGATAGCGGTTAAGAAACAGGAAAGACGAAAAAGATATACGGGGCGGGAAAGAGAGAGACAGACAGAAATGATGAAAAGTGATAGAGAGCGCGAGGAAGAAAGAAAGGTGAGAAAGAGAGAATGATGTCGAGAAAGGTTTAGAAGAAAATGAGAAAGAGAAAAAGATTGAGAGATGTAGATTCTTACGGATGAATAAAGGGAAATACGTGTTTGAATTGCCAACCATGCTGACCTGTCAGAAACGGATGAAATTTTTAATAAAAATGTATATCAATGTTAAGAATTTTTATTTCAAAAAGTGAAGAATATTGTGCGAGAAAAGAGTACTAAATAAAAAACTGCTTGAATAATTTTGTTAATATGAATTTGTTAACTGTATAATAGTCGTCAGCTACGATCAATAATATATATATATATATATATATATATATATATATGGTCATATATTTAATGGATAAGACACGTTCATACATGTACAGACACGGGGTCATATGTTCAATGGGTATGAAGACACGAGGCGATAATTTAAATGAATAAGACATGTGAAAACACGTTGTCATACATTAAATGCATATGACACGTGAATCCGCAAGGCCATATATTTAATGGATATGACACGTGTAGACACAGGGTCATTTGTCAAATTATGTGACCTGAAGTTACGCGGTTATATTTTAATGGATATTGGAGAACACGCGGAAATATATTTAATGGATAAGACACATGCAGGCGCGTGTTCAGATGTTTAATGGATATGACACGTAAATACATGTGGTCTTATCTTTAATGGCTAAGACACGTGCAGACACGTGGTCATATGTTTAATAGATAGGACACGTGAAGACACGTGGTCTTATGTTTAATGGCCAAGGCACGTGAAGACACGTGATGACAGGTTTAATTGCTAATGCCAATAGATTACCAACAGGAGCACGTAGGTGGAGATAGTTTCGCAAGGTTAAAAATCCGTTGTGTAAAAATAAGCTTTAAATTAAATAATATTACATTCAACTATTATTTAGCAAGAAATTGTAAGAACAGAAGTATTATGTGAGAAAATATACTAAACAGTGGTTGATATGATATATCCTTAATAATTCATTATTCAAAAATTAATTGCGGTTGGGTATGGTGCATTAGCCAATAGTCCATCCCTCTTAAACAGGATCCAATAAACACTTTCTAATTAAACATTCCTCTTTAACAGGATGCAATAAACACTTTCTAATTAAACATCCCTCTTTAACAAGATCCAATAAACACTTTCTAATTAAACACCCCTCTTTAACAAGATCCAATAAACACTTTCTAATTCAACATCCCTCTTTAACAAGATCCAATAAACACTTTCTAATTAAACATCCCTCTTTAACAGGATCCAATAAACACTTTCTAATTAAACACCCCTCTTTAACAGGATCCAATAAACACTTTCTAATTAAACACCCCTCTTTAACAAGATCCAATAAACACTTTCTAATTCAACATCCCTCTTTAACAAGATCCAATAAACACTTTCTAATTAAACATCCCTCTTTAACAAGATCCAATAAACACTTTCTAATTAAACATCCCTCTTTAACAGGATCCAATAAACACTTTCTAATTAAACATCCCTCTTTAACAAGATCCAATAAACACTTTCTAATTAAACATCCCTCTTTAACAAGATCCAATAAACACTTTCTAATTAAACATCCCTCTTTAACAGGATCCAATAAACACTTTCTAATTAAACATCCCTCTTTAACAGGATCCAATAAACACTTTCTAATTAAACATCCCTCTTTAACAAGATCCAATAAACACTTTCTAATTAAACATCCCTCTTTAACAGGATCCAATAAACACTTTATGATTAAACATCCCTCTTTAACAAGATCCAATAAACACTTTCTAATCAAACATCCCTCTTTAACAAGATCCAATAAACACTTTCTAATTAAACATCCCTCTTTAACAGGATCCAATAAACACTTTCTAATTAAACATCCCTCTTTAACAAGATCCAATAAACACTTTCTAATTAAACATCCCTCTTTAACAGGATCCAATAAACACTTTCTAATTAAACATCCCTCTTTAACAGGATCCAATAAACACTTTCTAATTAAACATCCCTCTTTAACAAGATCCAATAAACACTTTCTAATTAAACATCCCTCTTTAACAGGATCCAATAAACACTTTCTAATTAAACATCCCTCTTTAACAGGATCCAATAAACACTTTCTAATTAAACATCCCTCTTTAACAGGATCCAATAAACACTTTCTAATTAAACATCCCTCTTTAACAAGATCCAATAAACACTTTCTAATTAAACATCCCTCTTTAACAGGATCCAATAAACACTTTCTAATTGAACATCCCTCTTTAACAGGATCCAATAAACACTTTCTAATTAATCATCCCTCTTTAACAAGATCCAATAAACCCTTTCTAATTAAACATCCCTCTTTAACAAGATCCAATAAACACTTTCTAATTAAACATCCCTCTTTAACAGGATCCAATAAACACTTTCTAATTAAACACCCCTCTTTAACATGATCCAATAAACACTTTCTAATTAAACATCCCTCTTTAACAAGATCCAATAAACACTTTCTAATTAAACATCCCTCTTTAACAGGATCCAATAAACACTTTCTAATTCAACATCCCTCTTTAACAAGATCCAATAAACACTTTCTAATTGAACATCCCTCTTTAACAGGATCCAATAAACACTTTCTAATTAATCATCCCTCTTTAACAAGATCCAATAAACACTTTCTAATTAAGCATCCCTCTTTAACAAGATCCAATAAACACTTTCTAATTAAACATCCCTCTTTAACAAGATCCAATAAACACTTTCTAATTGAACATCCCTCTTTAACAGGATCCAATAAACACTTTCTAATTAAACATCCCTCTTTAAAAAGATCCAATAAACACTTTCTAATTAAACATCCCTCTTTAACAGGATCCAATAAACACTTTCTAATTAAACATCCCTCTTTAACAGGATCCAATAAACACTTTATAATTTAGCATCTCTCCGAATGTCTAGCAGGTTCACATATCACGCTATTTGTTTGACACTTAAATAATGTGCTTTAACGAATTCATCGCACTTGCACCATTTATATACGGCATAATCACGATGACACACCGATTCCTGTTAGATCATCGAAGTTAGACAATTTTGAGTCTGATCAGTACTATAATCGGTGACTATTTGGAAAAATCCAGGTGTTGTGAGTGGTATCCTCTAATCCTCTAATCTAGTCGAATTGCACTTCTTGACCCTGGATTCAACCAGTGCTAATGCAGGAAAGATGTGTTTGGGGATTATACAAACCTTACCTTATAGCTACACGCGCAGCTATCCTTGCAGAGAGTATCCGTTTTCTCTCGAGATTGAACGGAGGATTTGATCGTCGATTGTATCATTTTAATGTGAATACGAACAGCTACACGACGAGCAGCAAAATCCCACACCTTCAGCATAGACCGATCTGGATTTCTGAAAAAAATAAATTTCTATTCTAATAGGTTTTTTTTTTCCCGGATTGCTGGCCTTTAGTAAAACCTCTCTATTTCATATTTCTCCGATTACGCCAAAATGCAAAAATTTAAATGTGATGTGAAGTTACCCAACTACATAGAGAGGATCACCCTTATTGATCTGACTTTTAATCACAGTAGCTCTTTACGTATCAATTGCAATGTGCTTTCTTTGGGGTGAACGAAGAATGAAATACAACAAGCGATAGTAGGATGATCGAGATGGGATATGAAAATGATGGATCTTAATCGAACCGCAAATTTCATAACCCTATTGGAGATTTACCATAGAAAACTGCAAATAGTATTGATAGTATTATTTTATTTCTCGAACAGAATCAAGTCTTAACAGATGCCGACACATTGTAGCGTTGCGAATAGAAAAATGAAAACGTGGACGTTACATCTTAGCTGCGAACATAGAAAACTTACTACACAACAAATGACAGCGAACATTAAAAAAAAGAAACAATTTGCAAAAAATAACATCTGCCTTAAAATTCCATATAAAAGATATTGAGATTTTGGAGAATGTTTATCAATAACTCAGAGACTGATACGGAAAAACAGAGAACCATGAAAGCGTTTAAAATCGTTTCTGAAATCCAACTATACAAAAATTAGTCAATACTTTTTTCACCAAGCATCAGTACAGAGTTTTTATTTTATCGCCATTCAAAGAGACGCGCCAAATGTGAACATCTGAGTTGCAAGCATACCGGATTATGACATGTATAATTTTCGGGTATTAACAAATGTAATAAACGGAATAAAATCAGGTGTCAAAACACACAAGTAAGAAATATATGTTACCACAACAGAGATAAATTACTTTTTTACCATCCCCTGAATATGTCTGTCGTATTTTAACATATTTTAAAGCATTTTGTAGTTCAGACAAAACATAGTGTCCACTACGCGGAGATATAGAAGTGTGACCCAATCATAGAAAAGTTTGGTATTTTCGTTGTATATTAGACCTCTGCAGGCTGGATTTCAAGTATTTCTATCAAAAGTTCAGGTATCGATATACGATTGACCTAATGTACAATATTATTGAAGAATATAAAATATTACTATACAAATGAATGTCAGAGGATAAATACTAAAATAAATAACAATTGCAATTTACTTCAGCAGAATAAACAAAATGAATGTAAGAGCTTAACTTTGACATAAAAGAAAATATAATTGTCCAAATAGTTTGGAGCTGGTTGGAATACTAGTTACAGCACAATAACAAGGATGGCGATTGACGTAAGCCTTTTTGAAAGTAGAACAAAGATACATGTCTTGATATATTCAGGTGAACACGTTAGTCAGAGAGTTAGAGTTCAGGTAATCAGTTAGATTACCAGAGAACTATGCCGGGATTCGTCGTCATTTTTACGTTCAGGGGTTCATGTCGACCAATTCAGGAAGATGTAGGAACTAGAAGAAACTTTTGAAATAAAGTTTGTAGAAAATATAACCCGAGTGTGATGGTGTTTCTTCTGTTAGAGATAACTTACTTTACAGAACATTTAAATCAAGTATCAATCGTGGCAGAAACTGTTTCCCTTTGTCAGTTCCACGCAGGCAAGATGTTATTTATAGATTAGTGTTAAACAACTGTCTCTCGTGCTTTTATTGTTTCGTTTGTTGACCTGTCTATTAACGAGTAACAAACGTACAAACGCAACGACGCATACACACATCTACACATAAAGCGAACGGACGCTGTCTGTTTTACATACATGTCAAAAGACACGTTAGATGTATGTTAATACAATCGTGCAATATACATTACATGAACTAATGAACGCGTTATATATTTATACTTAAACGATACAAACATAAACTATTGAAATGATAGTCACAGTTAATTAACACCGTTGTTAAAACAGCTACCATTATAAGCATGTTTTTTGTAAAGTGTTATATAAATTTGTATATAGACTGTTATACAATGTCTTTTAGGTAGTTTATGAAAAAGATAGGTAAAAACAACAAATAAGCAATAAATTAAACAAGGATTGGTGACATTTATTGTTTTTTAAAAATTTTCTTTTTTTTTTTCAATTTCCGGTAAATACTATTTATTATAACTGACCAGTGTACAATAAATATTTACTGACCTCAATACTTTAAAATCTGGTAACACACTGATAAATAGGTATCATAATTTCTACAAAATAACTTCTCGGGTGTACGAATTTCCACATGTATTATACAAGCAGCTACTACAATCTTTAAATTTCATTTTAACTATTACAACAACATTATTTGTACACGTTAATTGCATATTTACTAGCCGAGGAATATTAATTACATTTCATCCAAATTCTACGACGAACATTCACCTATACAAATTTATAAATAATATCCGGAAATATTATTGCACTTAGACACTTTCATACATTTTCCTACTGCTATAGTACGTTGACATTATTTCTGTACGAATTAACTAATACGTTTTGATAAAATAATCTTTTGCATATGCCTTCTAAATTAAAGTAAAAAAAAAACATTCAACGTTAAACTTTTTAATTCAAATCTAATAACATAATTTTAACATGTGGGTCATTTTAAGAGAAGTCGAATTAGTACGAAACATTGCGTAAGTACAATGCGTTTTCATAGGATTAGTGAATCTCTCCACGGAGGCAACTTTTCTAAGGAAATTAGGCTTTACATATCAAAGGCCTTTGACAGGGTATGACATAAAGGTTTACTTCACAAGATCCCCAGCTATGGTATAGCTGGAAATGTCTTCTCAATTATTAAATCATTTCTCACTGATAGGTTCATAAGAGTAGTAGTTGATGGACAAATATCAGAAGCTCGCAGTATTAATGCTGGCGTCCGTCAGGGGTCCATCCCGGGCCCAACTCTTTTCCTGATCTACATAATTAATCTTCAAAATCACATCCTTGCATCATTCATAGACATTTATGCTGATGACACTACCATTTATGGTAGCACATCTAAGACAGTAAAAGACGACCAAGTTCTCCCCGATTCTCGCTCCTCTGATCTTGAGCACGTAGTACAATGGGGAAAGGAGTGGCTGGTTACTTTTAATGTGGTAAAATGGGGAAAGCTTCTATCTATACATCTTTTCTATCTTTACATCAATTTTCTGATCCCCATCTGGCATCAATTGAAATGAATGGCTCTCGTCTTGTGAAGGCCTCGAGTTTTGAAAAGCTTCTGGGCTTGACCTTTAATCCTGATCTTAAATGGAACAGGTATATCAAATCTGTTGCCAAGGCCGCTGGAAAAATGGGGGAATACTTCTATCGATCCAGTACATATCTCACTGCTGATGCAATTCTTTCTCTATATAAGAGGCATGCACGTCCAAGGATGGGATACTGTTGCCACATCTGAGCAGGAGCTGCTAGAAAGGTCCTGCCTTGATAGAGTTCAAAATAGATTTCGTAGCCTCGGAGGAGATGTCCTTTTCTATTCGTTACAACCCCAAAGAAGAGATGTTGCGATTTTGTCTCTGCTTTATCCTTATTTACATGGAAAGTGTTTGACTGAGCTTCAATCTATGCCCCCCTCGACAAACTTTCACAAGAAATACTCGCCTAATAAATCGCTCAGCAGCAGTGCAATCACATGTGAGAATTGTCACCCTTCTAATAAAAAAAAAAAATAAATAAAGGAATAAAATCACCTTCTTTCTACATAGTTTGTCAACCGGCATTATGCTATGGTATGGGGTTTGTGTATATAAACAGCGTCTATGTAACTGTTTGTTTTGAACGTTGGGATATATTTCAGTAGGTGATCTATTGGTGTATATAACAGTGTCTTTGATCACCACTGAATGTATGTATACAGAGTATAGAAATGTTCATTGTGGGTGCGGTCATTTCCTCATAAATAAATTATTTTTCTTCCAATCAATCGAGAACATTGTGTCCGCTCGTCTCAATCCAAAGATCCACACAAATTCCTATCTATCCTTACCATGAGAGAATACCATAACTACGAGTTATATTTTACAGGCGTTTTTTTTTCGTTTTATTGATTCCCTTATCGGAGTTTGGCACGCTGAGTCTCTTTCTACATTTCACTTGTTATTCCTTCTTCTGCATCCAATTGGGCCGTCCACACGTCCGTTCACTAATGAGCTTCTCGACAACTTGTCAGCCTGATTTCTGCTAAGCCTGCCTATTATATCAGCAAAACTCCGACCACCTATACAAGGACACAAACAGGTGACGTTCCAGGAAAGCCAAAATCTATCTAATTCTAACTCCGAATATTCCTTAATCGACTACTTTTTTATTTTATTTCTGTGTAAAATTTCTGACTAAATATTTTAACCTCTAAATCCACACTTGTAAATCTAATCGTTTTATTTGTCTAACAACAACAACAACAACAACAACAACAATAATAATAATAATAATAATAATAATAATAATAATAATAATAATAATAATAATAATAATAATAATAATAATAATCTACCAGATTACTGGACGGTACCCGGTATTATAATATAATTACTAATAATACTACAATTAGACGAATCCTTAACTTTGACGTTTAAAAACTCTAAGCTGTCTAAAATATATATGTGCCTACACTTTCAGTTCTTAATTGAAGTGAAAAGAATCATACATCGCTGAAAATTATCTATCGTCCCTCACTCGGGCAACACCAGAACACAGGCAGCTAGTTCTCAATAATTAAAAAAAACGATCCTTCATATTTCATACACAGTTTAGTGTCTTAAATGATCCGTTCTTTCTTGACTACTGCCTTCGTTTCGTTTTCCGCACGGTCGCCATGGATACCGCTCAACAACAAAACAAAGAAATGACATGTGGAAACATTAACGTTTCTAATAGTTGATTCCTTTTGACATTTGTACGCTTCATTGATCGCGTGTCGTGAGAGATATCTTTCAACGCGCCATCTTATTTTCTCCTCTCTGTTCTCTTCCGAAACCTTCACGATGAAGCCATGTTCCTTTGTAACCTTTCAACGTCATTGCCGCTGATTTCCCAATTTTTTGGTATAATATTATTCTTTCCCTCCCCAGCCTCAACCCCGTATTCTTAATCTTTTCCTTTGTTTTCCATGAAGAAAACACCAAACGCAAATATCTCTGTCACCACCGCCGCAGCGTGCATTGCAATTACAGACGCCATCATGCCCGATTGTGCAAAAATCCCTTCCGTTCATCTTCCATTATTTTTCAATCCCCGTTTGCTTTCCTTTCTATCGTAAACTTCTATGCCAATAATCGATACCGTGTTCAATATCTATTACACCTTCATTATTTATTTGTATTTAAGGTTTTTATTGTATTTACTAGAAAAAAAAAGAAAGCGTGCGTCTCAAGTGTCACAAACTCTTGCCTGAGTTCAAGGTAAGAAGTAACAGGTACACATCACAATCAGTATGCATCGACAGTAAATCAATGAGAGTTTAGGAGATGAGAGTGGCCTTATCCTATCAACATTATTTTCCAGAGTTTTTTTTT